>NC_081418.1:9603412-9615912 GCF_949786415.1 Peromyscus eremicus | reverse complement strand
TATTTGATGTTTTTGGAGAGTATGCAAAGGCAAATGTACTATCTAGAAAAGATGATGCTGGCAATATTTTTCCTATGAAAACATGTTCAAGAAAATGCACCAGATATTCAAGACATCAAATCTCAGGCACATATATAATTGAGCAACCCAGTATAGCCTGCATTTTTGTTTGATCAGCTTCCTAGGGAAAACAAATGCCCGAGGAAGGAAAGATAGAGAGGGAGAGAGAAATGTTGACTTAAGTCAGAATAGTGAATATGAGGAAGTATAAGGGGAAAGGAATATTTTAAGCTATTTAGTTAGGAAAGTCTTTTCTAAAGCCCTGACTATATACTGAGATGTTAATTATCAAGAGAACAGCTCCCTGGGGCAGAGTTGACAGAAAGCCTCCCAGGTAAAGCAAAACCTGTGATGAATCTCTAAAAGGAGTTCAAGAACTTCTCAAAATAGAAGGCAAGCCAGCTGTGCTTGGGTAGAGGAAAACGATGGGGGGTCGATACCTACCGTGTGACTCTGCTTTAAGAAGGGGATACTAAAATCAGGTTTGTGTTTTATAGTTTCTTTTGGTATGAGAGGATTTGATGAAAGGGGCAAGATAAGATGGGCAGATATAAATATATAAGATAATATATCATAGAAATATATAAGATAAGAACAGATATAAATATAAAAGGCTGCCACTATGCTGGCAAGAAATGACGGCTGTGTAGACAGACAGAAGTATGCTGATTTAAGAAGTTATTTATATTAGTGGAGTCACCAGGACTTGGTGACAAACTGTATGTACAGGAGGTTTGGATGTGCTATCTGCTTCCTGTCTTGGGCAAGTCCTAGCTAGACTAGAGAATGGAGGGAGGGCTCCCTGCAAGAAGAGGGTTAGAGAGGGCCACAGGAGAATAAAGTCAAGACTTCAGACAGGAAAGTGGAAGGAGAATTTTTGGTTCAAACAGGTACAAAGTCAAGTAAAGATCAGCCCATGTTCACCAGTGTGTCGTCATTATCACTTACTCATCTTTCAGTATTCTTTAAAATATCAGTGTTCTCTTCTTACTTTCCAAAATATCCCTTCTTACTTCCTCTTTTGTTTCTTCTCCTCCTCCTTTCGTTCTTGTTCATTTGTTTTTTATTTGGATGCAAATTTGCCAGGGGAGAGCAGTTCTGGATCAGGAAAAAGTGCTTATTGGGACAGTATTACTGAAATGAATTTTCATTTCATTTACGTAGACTTAATTAATAACGACTTTAGATTTGTGGAATCCCAGGTATTTGGTTTAGGGGTCATGATAGCAACTGTAGCATATGATATCTTTATCTCCTGAAACCAAATCATTAGTTATAGCCAATAGGGATACCGGCTGGCCACATTAGAACAGCTTATAGTCATTTCAGAAGTCTTCCCAGAGGGGATGTTGAGAAAAAGCACCAAGTCAATGAATTCACTTCAAAGCAAGCTAGTTTTTGTTTGATTGTTTTCTTTTTCTTTTTCTTTTTCTTTTTTTTTAGTTATAGAATATGCCTACCTAGAGAACAATGGAACACTGTAAAACTTCACATTAATATTAATATACTAACACTAAGCCAAATACAATACGGCATTTTCTTCTGTTTGTGGTTCTTGCTGTTTTGACAGTCTAACTATGCAGCCCACACTGAAATTCAGTGTGATCTTCCTACCACAGACACCAGACTTTACCAATCTTTTTTCTTTTCTTTTTTTTTCCAGACAGGTTTTCTCTGTGTAACAGTCCTGGCTGTCCTAAACTCACTCTGTAGACCAGGCTGGCCTTGAACTCACAGAGATCCACCTGCTTCTGCCTCCTCAGTGCTGGAATTAAAGGCGTGTGCCACCACTGCCTGGATTCACAAATTTTTAATACATCAGTTCTACTCTATGTACTCCAGAAGGACAATCCAAGGAAGACAATGTATCAAATTGAATTTGTATACAGAGAAACTAAAAACAGAAATAGCAAATTATTATTGAGATTCCATGAGGTTTTATGTATGCTAATATATTTTAACTTGCTCCAGTAAGAAAATATAAATTTCCATTTGTGAGGCTCTCTACATCATTTTATTTGTAATCTGACTTGGAGGTCACTAACTATATGGGGCAAATTCATGAAAATGTCACTACACGGGAGGCCATACACACAGAAGTTGACATTGTCTTTTTCTGAAAAAAATTCACTTCAGAATTCATGTAAAATTCTTTTCTGGGTAAGTAAAAGATGGTTATGTAAACATTCAAACTTTATTTATATATATATATATATATATATATTCCAGGATCCATAGAGTCCTAAATTGGTCATAGGTCTTTCTTTTCTTAGCCAAGCTCTTGTTTTCTAACTACTGAGCTCTAGGCATAGTTCCTGCTTAGCAATGTCCCAAACACAAAATCCCATGCTATCTTACGATCTACAGCGTTCACTGACCCACATGACCGTTCTTTCAAAAAGTGCCGATTCACTTTATATAAAACAGCTTAAGATTGCATGGCTAGTAAGCAAAGCAATACATTTTCAAGAGCAGAAATACTTGCCACCTCTCGCTAGCTGCGTCTGTTCACTATTTCTTGTCTCAAAATAAATCCTTGGAATAATTTCCATGGCATGAATTTTCCATAATTCTTCCCAAAAAGACTCACTGTTTATTTTTTTCTCTTAAAAACCTGGAAAGTTTTTGAAATTTTTCTTTTTTCTTTATTTTGTTAGTTTTCAAATCTATTGTTCATTCACCCAAAGAGGATCTAGAGACCACCAAGAGCCAACATATTTTTCTGCATTGGTATTTCTTTTAATCTTTACCTTGTAGTTCATATCAAAGCTATAATTGTTTGCCAGCCTGCAAAATCTAATGGCTCCCTCTGGTCAAAAGCTGTCAACAGCAATCTATCCAGCGGCGAAGGCATTGCCTGAAATAGCAAAGCATTTCATATGGCTGTATTCCTTGGTGAGCTACAAACAAGGCACGATTAACATTTTCAAACACAAACCGTTGCTAGCCTCACATAATACGATGGAGGCACTAACATGTCATTAATGGAGTGCAGCATATCATTACTGGAGAATATAGCTTTCTGGCTCATTACTGTCCTGTGGTCAGAAGTTCGCAAAGCGAACTCAGCATCCATGGGCTTTTTCTTTCTTTCTTCTTTCCTTGATTTAGCAATGTGGCAGTAAGTCTCTTTCTCAGATGTTAGATCATGATTTACTAGGTGTCTGAAAGTAAACCCCTACTCCAAAAGGGAAAACAGGCTCCAAATGATCAGTCCAGATTTTCTGCTAAGCATAAAAACTGCTGAATTCATTAGAGAATCCAACGAACAAAAACACTACAACATATATATATTTTTAAACCTCTCTATAAACTGTAAAGTGCTGTTTAGCAAACTCCAAGGTGGGTGATTTGTTTAACAGTTGTTTTATCACAATGGTACTGTGCAATCTTAATGACACAGCCCAGCATAACCACTCTCAGCATCAAACCAATGATTTAGCCTCATGCTGTGACTCCCATCCCAGCTAATTAGAATTCTTGTCTTCTAAAAACATTTGCACTCCTGGCATTCCAATGGTTTTTCCACTTGTGCCTGGGCCATTTTCAGTATCCCTAAGTCAGAATAGACTTCATGCTGCTGGTTTTCCGTGACTGGTGATTCATTCTGTCTTCTCAACTGAGTGCCAGAATACTTTTAGTCATTCACCAGATTTAAAGCAAGGAAAGATTTCCTATTACCTCAGTTCTAAAGCATCCCAATTTAAGCTAACTAAAAATATGATATTTACTGGGTAATTTGTATGCAATCTAGAACTCCCTATCTCTCAACCAGCTTTATAGTTCTTCATATATGCATAAGCAGTACTGAATTATGTGTGTCCAATTGTAATTTATCTGAGGGGATTATTGTGTAGCAAAGGCTTCAAGGAACACATTTAGAGCTGCCTCAGGATGAAAAGATGAGAAGTCCATTTGGTCCCACATTAATGCACGTGTACAATGGGGAAACGGAGGATTTTATTACCCAGTGCCTATAAAAACGGACATAATAACACAACTCTAAAGTTCCTTCAAAAAACATGCTTAAGCTGTTTGCATGTACTAATTTCTTTCTAATGAGAACTCCCACATATGGTAGGTATAAAATTTATCTCCTTATATAAATTGTAATAATCTCATTAAATGCTATTATATCCATTAGTAAAAGTCTCCAAAAGAAATATGCTTACGCAGCTTTACTTCACAGACAATTACAAGCAACTGATGGCAGGTCTTATTGAAATCTGCCAATGTTTAATCACACTAACTCGTCCTACAGCTGAAGGAATAATGGGAGTAGCCCTCAGTCTAAACTCAAGCCCCAATGCATAGCTCTGGTAAAGTAAAAGCATGTCAGAATACTTGGTATTTGGTGTATTTTCCTGACACATAACTCTTACGTCTCAGTGAGTATGTTCTGTTCATTACAGTGTCTTCAGACCATTAGAAGATGCTTGGTGCTTGGCGGATGCCACAGGTACCTTGCCAAACACATTTTTCATTCGTATCTACACTCATATGTATTGTCAAGGAAATACTCTGAGTGTTTCTGATTAAATAGGGCCATTAATTGTACAAATGGCCACTTGGATAAACTAAGCAAGTCATTTAAATCAGTTTTTAGGGAAAAAAATAAGAAATAATGAATCGAACCTTGCCAATTACAACAGTTTCAATATTTTTAACTTTATCTAAATCTCAAGTCAAATGCTAATGTATAAAATAGAATATGTTCCTAAATGCTTACTATTCATGGAATTTTCTCTTTGTATCACCATTTCTAATTTACTGACTTGCATACAGCTCGTATATGATGACAGCAGTGCCCGCTGCATTTATCCAATGACAAAATACTTTAATGGAAATGGGTGTGTGTAGTTTCACCACCAATGTTCGTCTGTCACCTTTTAGGTATTACCAGGTAGTAGCAATAATAACTTCTTTCAAAGCAGGTCACTTTCACTTGCTGCCTGCCTTAGTTCCTTTCTCTGTTGCTGTGATAAAATACTCGTGCAAAAGCAATGTGAGGGAAAAGCGTATGTTTTCATGCACAGCTCAAAGTACAGTCCATCATGGCAGGGAAATCAAGGCGGCAGCAATGTGAAGCGGCCAGTCATATGACATCTATAGTCAGGAATAGAGAGCAATGAGCACACACATACCTGTGCTTAGCTCATTTTCACTGTATTATACAGTTCAGGACCTACTGGAGGGAATAGCATCACCCACAATAGGCAGGTCTTCCAACCTCAGTTAAGCAGAATAATCCTGCACAGATATGCCCAGAGGCCTGTCTCCCAGATGATTCTAGAAGTCTTCAAATAGACAATTAAAATTAAGCACTATACTGCTCAGTGTAACAGTGTTAGAGGATTTGCTTAATTCTCACACTAGTATATGATCTCCAGTGTGATACATTAAATGTACTGCTTCACTATACACAAATATCACAGCACAATATAGTACCTTAGGCAGCACTAATTAACATTAACACCTAGTATATGATGGCCCAATGCCCACTGCATTCATACTGAAGTTTATTACATCAATTTCTCATGAAGTCTTCTTACCACTATGGAAATAAGCCTATTTTTAAGTACCAGGTTTCAATCATGAATCAAACTCTTTTTAACTTTAGGTCTTTTCATGAAAAAAAGTACTATTGTGGCCAAACAACAATCATCTAAGAAACAGCCAATTTCAAGTTATTTATTTTTAGAGCTTCATACGAAATTTGGCAGAAGGGCTTCCAGAAGATCAAACAGAGAAATGAGACAGTCTTGAAATAGTGGCTGCTAAGACACTTTCTTGACACTTTTCCTCATCATTTGATGTATTCACATTTCCTTCATTTTGAGAGGCCCTGATGCATGACTTTGTTATGACCTCTAGCTGTAAAACTTTGGAGTGTACATTTTCCAGAGGGAGAAGCAAACAGAGATGATGCCTGTAGGAAAGTTTCCAGGTACCACTTATAAACACTGCTGAAATGGACACTCCCAAGCAAGCACTCGTCCTTAAGACACATTGGTTTCCTTTTCTCCCCACCTCCCTGACATCACTGTATCCAGCTGTTCTCACACACCATTAGCCTCCTTATGTAGTACATTGGATTCTGCTGAAAAATCCACAGTATACCAAGCAAACCATCAAACACACTGTCCACTGAGAAGCCATCTTTAATATCAAACAATGGTGTGAAAACTAAGACACATAACATGTCTTAGTGTGAAAAATCATCTGTAGGCTTTCCAAATTTTATGAGTGTATGTTTCTGTTCGTGACTATGTAACAAGTGTTTTTCAGCATTTGTTGGTGGAAAATGGAAGAACGAGCTGAGTTGTCAGGTAATAAATTGATGAAGTAGTTTGTAAGACATTCTATTGATGCTTTTATTGTTGTGGCTCTGCAGTATATGTTGAAAGAAAGTTTGTGATGCCTCCAGCACTGCTCTTTTTGTTCAATTGTTATTTATTTATCTATTTAGAAGGTTTATTTAGGGTCTTTTATCTTTGCATATAGATTTTAGATTTTTTTCCCTCTTTCACTGAATAATGCTATTTGAATATCTAGAGATCAATTGACTATGTAGACCACCTTTTGTAGTCATTTGGACATTATATACTCTTCTTATAAAAATATAGTTTAAAATTGTGTTTAATTTTATTTTGGCATCTATCGCAGGAAAAGTTTAGATAAACTGATGGATAAGTTTACGCTAGAATTCTCTTAATTCCCATCTATTTGTTTTTTGGAAATATAAAAGTTATTCCTAATTGCTGACATTCATGTCAATGGGAAATAAATAAAATTCAGATAATCCTAGATGACTATAAATACAAATTATAATAAATTGCATATAAACCAAACAAATAGAGAGAGAAATGTGTATCATGAATAAAAGTTTGCTTAAAACTTATCAAAATGTGTACTATATTTGTGATGGTTTATCTCCATTGTAAACTTGGCTGGAATTGTAGTTGCTTGGGAGCCTCACCTCTGGGCACGTTTGTATTGGTATTTTCAAAGAGTTTTAACTAAAGACAGAAGATCCACTCTGAATGCGTAGAGTTCATATTATCTCTGGGCTGGAGTTCTAGAGTGAAACTAAAAGAAAAAAGAAGTCCCCCAAATACCAGCAGTTATTTCTATCTGCTTCCAGACTCTTGACAGTGTGATAAGCTATCTCATAACCCCACCATCACAGCTTCTCACCAAAGACAGGCTGCATTTCCTCAACCATGAGCCACAGGAAACTATTTTTTCCTTAAGTTGTATTAGTCATAACAACAAAAGCAATTAAGAAATAGTTATATTGTGTTTGTACTAGGGATAATTCTAATAAAACTGAACAGAAAGATACACTTTTAAATTTGGAGTTTATAATATTTAATGTAAATCTTTATATCACATTTTTTGTTGAATGTAGTTCTATTGTTAATTTATTTTGCTTGCATAGAGTAAGGGAACAAGTAAAATGGTAAAGTATTTGAATAATAAATGTGCCAAAAACATATCTACAGATGAGACGTCCATTTGGAGTGATATTGTTCACAGAGATTAGATCCTTGCATAGATAGCAATTTAAATAAAATTTAAGAAGTAAAAAAGACAAAACCATAACATTTTAAGTTATTCTTTATATATTTATAATCCTAGATAACTTATTGTGATTTACATTTTTATTTGTCTATATATTATTCTTATAAAATACAACCATTTTACTTTTGAAGTTTATTACTGAAATATCTCAAAAGAAAAATATAAAACAGGTAATCAGTATTTCCAAAGAGTAACATCATCCATGCAAGGTTAACTAATTGTTCTAGAATTTCATCCTGCTATTCAATAAGGAAACATTTTGTGCCCTACCCTGTACCATAGTATCTGAGGAATCTCCTCTATGATCATAGCCCTGGGTTGCAATGGAGAGCGTGTGGGCCACCCTGGTTCTGATTGAACTTTACCTTCAAGTGGCCCTGGGGCTGAGGACTGTGAATGAGTTTACAGAGAAACTTGAAGGGATAACAGCAAACGTCATTCGAACAATAAGGAACAATAATTTCTCACAGGACAATAGGAAGTTAGACAGGACTGACAAAGTGGGATGAGGTTGCTGCTTTGCAAAGTGTGAAGGGTGTCAGTGAGCTCTACTCCTAGTGTGAAGAGTGGCAGTGAGTTCTACTCCTAGTGTGTAGGGTGTCAGTGAGCTCTACTCCTAGTGTGAAGGCTGGCAGTGAGCTCTACTCCTAGTGTGAAGGCTGGCAGTGAACTCTGTCAGGAGAGTAACTGGAATCAGTGAAGAAATTGTAGAAAACTCAGAAGTCATACGCAAATCTTGCTTTGAAGATGGGAGGTGATCAAGAGGGTACTGGGTAATCCTTTGAAACCACATGAACAGCAAATGAAGAGGAATATGAGAAATATGAGAAAAATCTATTGAACCACGAGAATGGCACCTCTAAATAAACTAGAGGGAGGTATTAGGATCCATCATAGGTGTCTTAAGTTAGTAGAGGCTAGAGGACTTCAAATAACATCTAGCAAGACTGATGGAAAAGAAACTATTCTCAATAGTGCACCTGAAAGTAAAGCTTCCTGACTTCCCAAGGCTGGAGACAACGTAGCATTTATCTTTTAAGATATTACCTGAGACCAGATGTATAAACTAGGCACCAAGTTCTGATCCTCATACCCCTGTAAAATCATGCTAAAATTGTTGATTAGGAAGTTGTATTTCAGAATAACAAATATAATTACATTACATTGTACCTTACTGTACTCATCATGAGATTGGGTTCAGCGGATTTAATGCTCCTAATGAGTTAGGAGGAAGTTGTGTGTTATGCACTGTCAGATGAAGGAAAATGCTGTCTTACTTTTATGATAGGCTGCATTGGCTAATACTATATTATACAGGGAATCAATGGCCTTATAACAAAGTAAGAAACATATATTCAACTTCCTCATTACAAAATAAATGCAAAATGCTTTAAATTATGAAGTATATAATTTCATCAATGATTATTCCAGAAAAAAAGTTCCACTAGAACTTGAAAATTTTTCTACATGTAGTTTCTAGCATACTGAACAAAATGAACCACAAGTCATAATATGATGTAAATAACTAAAACTCAAACAAAAGACATTATTTTATACAACTGTCCTAGTTTTTAATGTAGTGTAATAATGACGTATAATATCTTAAAGTGTAAATTCCAGAAACTGCTCAAATTACCAATAAAATTTTTCATAAGGTAAAAAGACAAATTAATAAGAAGATATTGTTATTAAGTGAGACTATAAAGTGAAGTAGCCATGGTGAGAAAAAGCAAATTGAGAGTCAATCTCCAGAGTGTACCTAGAATAAGTTATAAATATGTAAAGAGTCATAAAGTAATGAAAGTCTAGGGCCTGGGTTATGAGCTCAGTAGTTAAGAAGCACTGATTGTTTCTCCCAAGGACTTAAGTTTGGTTCCAATACTCACAATGGAGGCTCAAGACCATCTGTACCCCTAGTTCCAGCAGATCTGTGTCCTTTTCGGACTTATTGTGCACAGACATCCAGGCAGGCACATGCTCATACACACAGTATAATTTTAAAAAATACAAGGTTAACAAGTACTAGGAGAAAATATACATGGATTTTGCCTATGAGTTCCACTCCCAGGGTGGTAGTATTTACTGAAACTGTGGCTTGGTTTAGTAAAAATGATGGGAAATGGTCATACTTGTGGCTATGTAAAAGCATTTTCACAAACAACCGTGATTGTAAAGTATACAGGTAAAAGGGAATCGGGAATATAAGTTTCTAGTTTTCACAACGACTTAAAGAATAGTATCTGTAATTCACCAATACTTTCTAAAAACAATGAAGATGACCTACATTATTGAAAAGCAAGCAAAATATACAAACAACACAAACAAACTGGAAACACAAATGCATCTAAAATGTGAAAAGATGTTCTGCTTTGTTCATAATAATAAACCTGTAAATTAAATGTAGCTCGTTGTGCATGAATGTGGGCATACATGTAGAGGCTAAATATCAACATTGTGAGCCTTCCTCAGTTTCTCTCCACATTGTTTTTTGAGATAGCACCTCTCAATACTCGTGTTTTCACTTGGGAGAATGTATTATTTTTTGTTGTATTTATTTTCTAAATTTCTATTCTGAAATGCTACTTACTTCTTCACAAAAAGATGCTTACGTAAATAAAATGTACACTCATCTTTGTCATTTTTATTTTCAATAATCAGTGATAATTTCTCTTATATGTGAATGTAGAAGCACTGCTTGCAATCTTCAAAGTTAGCATTCATTGCCTTAATTACAGCTGACAATATCAATACTACACAGTTAAAGACATTGGTAAAAAAGCAAACCAATAAATTGAACCAAAACTGAAATTATTGTCACTTAACTTATTTTTTCATAAATTTTATATGACTTTTCAATTTTTATTTTACCTTTGTGTGTGTGTGTGTGTGTGTGTGTGTGTGTGTGTGTGTGTGTGTGAGTGTGAGGTGAGTGGAAGTCAGAGGGCAACTTTGAGAAGTTGATTCTCTCCATCCAACGTGAGCAACAGGGATCAAATTCAGGTCATTAGGCTTAGGTGGCAAGTGAGTTTATGAGAGGCCAGGTCTTTATAGTTTTTATTAAATTTTCTCAAACCATCTATCACTCAAAGACTTTAGTTTATGTTTATCTCCTACCAGTTAGTATTTAAAAGAATAACTAATGACAAACTGAAATTCTGTTTACATTTTTCTGTGTAGAATAGGAAAAACATATTTTTGCCTTTTATATAAACAGTGAAAGGTCTTGTCATTCTTTGTCTATTTTTAAAACAAATATTTTATTTTTTAATTATAATTATATTATTCCTACCTTCTTTTTCTTTCCTCCAACCCCCTCTCATGAATCTCCCTTACTCTTTCTCAAATTCATTTTTCATATAGTCCTTACCCGAAGATGTGTTCCATGATCCAACCCATGACTCATCTTACCAAAAACATAGCCTACATCATAGTGCTTCCTATGCTATAAATTAAGTTTAAAAGGACGGTGCAGGAGCCCATAACACATGGGCCATGAAAGACAAGATGCTTAGGCACTGACTGTGCATTTCCTCTTTCTAGGGTTTCCCTCTTTGGTAGGCTGTCTGGTAGTGCAGCACTCTTCATCACTGGCCTGTTACACACTTACTGTGAAGACCCTTTCTTTTACATCCTGAGTGTCTCCTTTTAGATGATAATAAGAACTGGAAGAAAAGGAAGAAGCATTTGCTATGCCTGGTCGCTAAGAATATTGCCAGCAGCACACATCTAAAAGTACCTTCAAGTACCAGTCCTATGGCAGATTGATGATGTAATCTTTAGTCAAAAGGAGTGGTAATGCGTTTTAAGCAGTCTCCAATCTGGTAAACAAGAGTGCTTTGGTTCTTTTGTTACTGGAGGCAACAGTCTTCAGCACTTGCAACCACAGCACAGGCCTTTGGAATTCTATTCTGCTTAAGGCCTCTGTGTGTCTGGAAAGCTATTAGGTTTGGGTATTGTGATTAAGGTAAAGGTCAGTTTGACTATAACTTTTTATAGAGACTTGAGAGCCCAGGTTTACTGCTTACTACGCTGTTCTAAAATGAAGTGTGTATCCTTTATAAGAAAACACATCTTAGGAAAAAAAAAAGTGTGATCTTTATAAAATGATGCAAGTTACTTTAATAAAAAGGCTACAAAAAAGGGAAGCTGTAATCTGGCCCCCTTTTCACTCTGACCCCATCTGTTGTAAATGAATAAGAGCACAAATTGGGTTTTATGCTGAAGACTTTAAAGTCAGTAGTGGTTTAAGGTCATAAACAAATGAAAACCAGAAGGAGACTTGGGAGAGCTGAGAACCTCCATGGTGGGAGACGTGCTGTTACAAAGAGCCATCGGTGAGGAAATCGGCAAGAACCCAGGCTGGAGGAGAGAGAGTTTGCCTGCCCCCTCGCCTGTCTACCCTGGAGCCTGTGGTGAAGATGTCTTCCTGCACCTGAGGTAAGTGAAACTTCACTGAAATTGCATAAAGACAAACTAACTTCACTTAATGACTTCTTTGTTGTTTGTTTAAAAGGATTTTCTACATTTTCTATTGTTACAGCTCTTTTTTGTGAAAGAGTTAAACTTCTAGATCATATTTTTATTACTTTTGCCCCGTTGTTAACTTTTACTTACCCAAAGTATTATTTTTTAAAATAATTTGTTTTTGTTTTATGTTCACTGGTGTTTTGCCTGTATGTATGTCTGTGGGAGGGTGTCAGATCCCCTGGAGCTGGAGTTACAGTTGTGAGCTGCCATGTGGGAGCTGGGAATTGAACCTAGGTCCTCTTGAAGAACTGCTGAGCCATCCATCTCTTCAGCCACCAAAGCATTATTTTAATCTTCCTTGTAAATGCAAAAGGTAAGAAGTCTAACTC